>NC_051177.1:130896920-130921956 GCF_013339695.2 Rhipicephalus sanguineus
AATCATCATCCCAGCCTGTCTACGCCACTGCAGGGCAAAGGCTCTCCATGTTCCGCCAATGAAACCGGTGCTGTGCTTTCTGCTGCCACGTTATACCTACAAACCTCTTAATCTCCTCTAACCACCTAATTTTCTGTCCTCCCCCGTCATGCGTTTGCATCTCTAGGAATCCAGTCAGTTACCCTTAATGTACCAACGGTTATCCTGCCGACGTGCTACGTGCCCGGCCATATCCATTCTTCTTCTTGATTTCCACTATGATATCCTTAACCCCATTAGAACCATTAGAACCATTAGAACATTAGAACAGGCTCTCTTATAGAACATTCCGCAAGCAACTATTTGTGTGTTCGCATCGACAATATGAAAAAAAAAAAAAATATGACGGATTGATTTAGAGCCTGTAGCTAAATGACATTTTGCAACCGTCAGAAAACGTGTAAAACATAACTATTTCACGGTAGGAGTTTACGTCACAACAGCGTAGCGTAGCCGAAAATGTTTCCGGGGGTGGGGGGGGGGAGGGAAGGGTTAAACATACTTTATGCATGTTCGTGCTTGCGTTTGCATGTGTGCGTGCATATATGCACATACAAAATTTAAAAAATTGGGGGAGGTTGTGAAACCTGCAACACTTCCTCCGCCCCCCCCCCCCCCCCGTACGCCAGTGGTCAAAACCATTGCTCACAGTACCACCACGCTATTTATTTTTAAATTTGATAACGTTCTCGCACATTTACACGCTACTTAAGATGTCTTATTCGCATTCCTTTTTTTTTTTTTTAGAAGAGAAAGTAAGCCTGAATGATATGGTTCTGGAACACGAAGCATCATTGGACGGTCCCAAGGTGGAGTCGCTTACAGTGTGGTCGTTAGATCCAGATGAGGACCCCAACAGCCGCCGACGAAGAAGCAGGATGAGAGACATTAAGTCTCTTCTAATGCATACGAATTATTTTGTGTCCATTTCTTCCAGTTGGCTGTTTATGAGGCAGATCATGATTATTAGAGGTTGTAGAGACTACTGCTCTGCTCATGCACAATAAGTGCGCGCAAAATGACGCGCACAATACCCGCGAAAAGGAAAAAAAAAGATCAACGCAATCTTCACATTATCACCTATAGAGTAAAGCTGACGTAGCATAATACATGTTCCTCGTAGACATCGCGCGCCAACTTTCTCGCAAAACATTAGATCTATACGGAATACCCTGACAGGACGACGAATTTAACAACCGCAATATGATCTCTTGCAACAGGCGAAGGCGGCGATTTAACATTCGCGTGTGATGTTCTTCGGGAAAGTACAGCGAAGAAATCAGTCCACGTATTTTTCCCCTCTCTATCGTCAGTGTGTTCAACAAAAGCGCTGTTTCCTTCGATGGAACTTTTTTTTAACGAAAGTAAGCACATGCTTGCGGGCGAGTAGGGGTAAAGTACATTCCGCTAGAAGTATCGGCTACGACACCGACCATGTGTTGGCCACTCCTGACAATATACCAAAACGGCACTTATCGAACTTATTCTGTGCCTGTGCAAAGTGATGTCAATCGTGCCTGCACGTGTTCGCACTATAGAGTTCGTCGTGCCCGCTTCTCTCACGACGACATGTCGCCTGGAGTTCTGGCTATGAGTCTTGCCGCTCTGTTCATTTGCCTCTCCCTGCCATAGTGGCTTAGCGACTAAACCATCACCTTGTTAATCAATGGGTTGCGGGTTCGGCTCCAAGATACGACGGCTGTATTACAATGGGGAGGGGGTCAGTGAAAGAACGCCAGTGCATTTAGATGTCAGTACATGTTAATGAACACCATGTGGTCAAAATTTATCTGGAGTCACACACTACGGCATGCCTCATAACGATATCGCAAGTTTGCCATACGAAACACATGGGTTAGTTTCTGATATAGAATGTTCGGGTTTCTTTTGTTCTGTCAGGCGAGCGGACCTTAACCACATTATGTGGCAATGCAAACGTCACTCCCCTCCCCAGAGCCTTCGTAAACAATTAAGTAGTCAGGAGCTGTGGGAGGCTGCCATGCGCAGCTACAACCCCGCACTTCAGGAGGCTATCCTGAGGTGGGCTGAGGTGCTAGAGGAGGCCTACCGCGAGTAGGATCCCTCGCCTTCATCTCGCAGCCCCTTTCCCTTAAGATGGGATAAATAAAGTTATTTCTATCTCTCTCTCTCTCTCTAACACAGCATTTTAGTGCGGAGCACTTTAAGGGCCCCGCCTGTCGTGTGCTGTCGTATGCTGTCATCGTATGCTGTCGTAGCTTGGCGTAATGCAGGCAAAACCACGAATAGCATAGCCATCTGTAGCATATTGAGCGCGCTCGCGCCAAGGAGAAGTCTTCCTCTTGATCTTCGAGCGCCTTGATGATGATAAGTGCGGAGCCCGTTAGGTGCCCGACTGTCGTACTGTCGTATGCTGTCGTATGCTGTCGTCGCTTGGCGTAACGCAGGAAAAACCAACGTTTTTAGAACTACTTCAGTTTGAAACTCGGCTCCGTTGCGCCTACAGTGTTCTAGTTGAGCCGCTCCGCCGCAAGCGGAGGCGGCCAATGGCGCTAGTCGCGTCAGGCTTCAGCGAGGTGCGCCGGCGCGGCCGCTGCTACGGCTGCTACCGTATCGGCGATGCGTTGCGTCACTGCGTTGTATTGACGAACAGAGAGTCCGTATTTTGTAATACGGACCACAAGAGATTACACGTGTTCCGCGTCCGCGTCCACAATGCCTACATTTTGTGTGCCCGGCTGCACAGCGGCAATAGGACGAACATATGACCTCGGCACTCCTGGAATGAGCGAATTTACTGTAGAAGTGCTGCTTGCTGGGACAGTTCTTCATACTGAACTTGAGAAAATAGACTCAAACATTAAGTTAGGGCAAATTTGATGTTTCACCCCTGTTTTTTGTTCTTTGCTGAGAGCATGGTGCATGTAGTGTTGGCTGTTTTGATTGAGGCAGGTGGTTTCAATTATTGTTAGTCCAGCGGGTACAGCGTGGTGTTGTGCCTTCCTTCCTTCGTGTACGCGTCTTTCTCGCTGGTTTTGTCAAGTATCATTAATGAAGAAGTCATGAAAGCCAGGAAATGGCTCGTTCTTGCTGAGAATCTTCGGAGAATTATTGCAAATACTGAAGTAACCCCCGCAACATTCCAATTAAACATGCGATTCATGGCATTTTTTTACATACGCCATTGTAATCTATAAATGTATCTCTTCACTTCATTAGTTGAATTTTAATTATAGTTTCAGATAATCCCAAGTGCCGAGTTCGGGAAGTCTGATCTATTGGCAACAGGGGCTTGGCCAGAAGTTTATTTCCCGGGATGAAGGGGGGGGGGGGCGTAGAAATACCGAACACGCCCCCTCACTACGATACTTATTTACAGTCAAGGTACATGTGAGTATTAATTGCAGGAAAAGGTTTATTATTTTTTTTATGGGCTTAACGCACCAAAGCTACTCAGGCTATATTGAGAGAGCGCCGTAGTTAAGAGATGCGAACAATTTAATTCGAAAACATGGCGTTGCTTAACGGGCATCTAGCATTTCGCCTCTGTCGAAATGCGAAGGCCGTGACCAGGATCGAACCAGCGTCTTTCGGATCAACAGCAGTGTTACAGCGAGAATTTTTTTCGGGAGGAGGGGTTGGGCTCAGTGGTAATTATGTATATTCGTGCCTGTACCATGTATGTTTGCGTATATATACACATGGAAAACCGAAAAATTTCGGAGGTTTGAACCCCCCCCCCCCCATTTTACCCCGGGCTACGCAAGTGGTAACTACTATCAATCGTGGCGACTTTATTGAAGTTACAGGTGAAAACCTGAAGGTTATAACGTGCTTTGCGATACAGTTAAGGATACCATGACAAGGAAAAAAAAACAAAGTCGTTGAAAAGCTGTCATTTCAAAACAATGAAAATACAATTAAGGTGGAATGATAAGCAGTAATTCCAATTGCAATAAAACCTGTAATTCGGGCAAGGTGAAAGCTGTCAGAGGAGGCACTGCATGAAGAGAAAACAATTAATGTTATTATTCCCTCGCGAGCCTCGGACGAAATTACGCAATGACGTATTTGTTCCCAAAATACGAGGAAGTTTACAGACTCTTCTGGTAGCCAGACACAAAAGCTTTGTGAAATCAGCTCTTCTGGTATTTCAATATTGCACATAGCCAGTGAGCAACGCTAACGTCTGTAGCAATGAAACATGACGAGAGCAGCAGCGACGGCCGTGCTCACGGTGCCTACTGTCATTCACGTAACACAGGACACGAGCAGACCCGGTCTCAGATATTGTTGCGACAACCTTGCTGTTTAACACGATTACCTGAACGGAAGAATAAGTCGTCTTCGCAACTGTGTTGATAAGCAATTCAGTATTTGCGCGGACAATCGCAGCTGTCCGCCGCCTTCACTCGCGCTTCGCCGTCCTGCTACGCAGAGCCTGTGGCTGCAGTAGCGCCACCTGTACCGGAAGTCGGTGGCGCGCCGCTTTCAGAGTACGGCAGAGGCGGGGAGTTTGGCAACTGCAACAAGTTCTATAAACGTTGGGCAAAACCACGTAGAAAAATAGCAAAAAAAGAGGAAGCAAGCGAGAAATAGAACGAGAGAGAAAGAAAGGAAAAAAACAAGAAGAAACATATAAAAAGCAAGAAAAAGAGAGACATAGATAAAGAGAGGAGGAAAGAAAGAGAAAACCGAAGAGAAACAAAGAAGGATGCCCAGCTCCGCACTTCCTTCAGGCTTGGCGCCACTATAGTGCGAATCTGCCTTAATATGTTTGTTTATTTTAGCGGGAAGTGAAAACGGACTGCGTGTATTGGGCAGCACACAGGTGAACAAAAAAAGCTGTCTACATGAACAATTCAAGGCCTATCTTGCTTATTCGACACCACGAAATTTCCCCTTAGACTATACCTGCGACAAGGTCAATGTGTATTGCAGGAATCAATTTAAATATGCCAGTGATCGTATATATAAAAAGCAAACGAAAATATAAACCAACACGCATAACATACCTTAAGCAATGTTAGCAGCATACGTCCATGCTGTCCTCTCTATGAGTGAATAAGGTTACAGGCGACATGGCGTGTTCGCCCTAACGCGATAGTGCAAGCTTCTTTTTTTTTGTTTGGTGCAAATCTATGGCACTTTTCATTGCACCTGTCCGCGTCGACTTGTTTACTAACTTTCCTTACTTCGTCTCTTCAAAGCATGTCTGTCATTGCCCCTGCAAAAGAATTTATAAAGTGTACAAATAAATGCAATTTATTACTTGTTAGCTCCGCACTGGGCGACACGCTCAGGTTTTCACGTAGCAGCGTAGCCAACCGTTAAGCTAATGCATCCGAATGACCGTGTTTGCGCTGCTCTCGCATTCGAACATGAAAGTAGTTTACAGATCGACGTATGATGGCCGCTGAATGCAACGAAGCCTAGCTTGATCGTGGTCTACACGATAGGATCAAGAATGTGCTTTCCTCTTTACCGCGAACGCCGGTAACCGCAAATGTGACTCGCATCAATGTTCTCCGTTAGATCGATCAGCTCGCAAAGAAATATTTTCAGGTAACTTTCGAGGACGCGTAGACGAAGTAAGGGATCGAATCTAATGCATAATTTTTCATACGCAGCGCTATGGCCTTTGTGGAGCCATATTTGTGCCTATTTCGCAATCGCTGGCAATAAGGAATTTAAGCGAAGCTAACGCACCAGCCTTGCATACGGTGTAAAATGTAACGGATCGATCCGAGACGCACGTACACAACATGTTGCAACGTACGTGTTCTCCGAGCTCGCAACCGTAAGTACGCTGCAAATGGTTTATACTTTATGGTGCATACCATGCCCTTGGTAGCAGGCGCAAGGAAAGAAACGGCACTAAGCAAGATTAAAAAAAATCGTTTTCCAAAGGAATATTAACGATTGAAAGAAATGATCTGTCGACGAAGCTCTGCTGGGGAGAACGATGTGAGGTCTTGTGGGAAAGCGTTAAAGTCAAACTCGACTCATAGGAGTTAGCAGTATGATATTGATTTTTGTGCAGTATACGTATCCGTAGGAGTCACGTCCTGCTGACTCGTCGTTAGGCTGTAGTAATGCAAGAACTGTGTAAAAGCACGTGCAGTGTGCCTCCTTCCCACCGAGTTTCTTGGTTCGTGTGTGTATGTGTGAATTAACAAATACAATAATTAAAGGATGTCAGTGCATTGTATAGAGTAGGCAGAGATACGATCTGAAATGATTCCATGGCAAAAAGAAGGGAGGATCGAGAACGTCAGTGAGGGCAGTGCTCCTTGTTAATTTAGGTAGGCTTTGTATATTGTAGACTATTTCCAAGGACGTCTTCAGTTTTCTATTCTGCGGTTCTATATTTGTATCCGAACGGGGAAGAAAGGGAAAGGATGATGTAGTAATATTAAATAGACAGCAAGCTGTGCCGTGCTTTCTCCGAGGCGCCTAGATCAAGTAGATTATCTCATTCTTCAGCATACTCTTGAGGCTACGAATCCTTTAGCTCTCTCTCCCTCTCTCTCTGTGCGCGTGTGTGTGTGCTTGAGTGTGTGTGTGTCCGAGTGAGGCCAATGTTTTGAACAAGCCTGCGCGCATCTACATTTAAGGTGATGGCTGAGGCTGGTTCACCTGAAATGACAATGCTAGCAGGAGTTGCGATACTTTTAACGCGATAGCGTTAAAAGTATCACAGTATCACGTTCAAAGAGTGTCACGTTAAAAGAGCTCGTTCGCAGAAGTTCCGCTGTCGGCGTCGTTGGTTGTGAGCGAAAAATCATCATCTTGTATAAAATAAATACAAAAAATTTCGCCATCTCCCGCTAAAGGGAACCATGTGTGGATGCGAAGCAGAGGGGAGATGGTTCGTATGAGCGGGAGATGGTGTAATTTTTTTTTCTTCCGTTCTCGAGCCTGTGCCCTCCTCTGGCGCAGAATCAGCACTGTCTTCCAGTCTCCGTCCAGCTCCCGCAGCGTGAAACTGCCGGCGTTCGAGGTATTCGCTCCCGCAATGTCGCAAGATCATGCGCGTCTGCCTCTCTGCAGTCCATGCCATTGGTGTCGTAGTGGGATCCTTCAGCGAAGGAAGGAGAGCACGAACGCCCCGCGTCTAGAGCCACAGAAGCAGAGGCGGCCATCGGCCACTCGTGCCACGTCAAGACGCCGAAGGCGTCGCTACTGCCTACTCGTCGCAGGAGAGAATGAGGCGCGCGAGAGGGGACAGCGCAGGAGAGGAGAGAGAGGCGACGTGCATGCGCAGTGGGGTGTGGACGCCGCGGGATGGACAAAGCCCTCGCCTTAACTTGTTTCGCATCTAAAAATCTTAGGTTCGAGTGAGAATCGAACCGAGGCCGTCTGCGTGGCAAGCAGGTGTCCTACCACAGAGCCATTCCATTGCTTGGAACTGCACTGAAATTAACTTTATTGCTTCACAAACATACGCGTCCTGTGTACAGGTGTCACAGTGCGAGATGTAATATCGCAGTAAAACGGGCTACAATCGTATACATCGGGCGTTACACCATGTGACCTGCATAACGAGTTGGTAGTTTAAGGCCGGCCACCCACTACAAAAGGCACACAGATTACTGCGCGTAAGGGGTATTCAGATGGGGGAGAAATGCTCGGGGGATAAAGGCGGAGCCTAGTGACGTCAGCTCGCGAGCAGGATTCCCCACAAACGTCCTCCACTCACACGGACGAGGCGAACGGAGGGGAGACCAGTGTTACTAGACTACTCTGGTGGCTTGCACCACCCGTTTGACGAGCTGCTGACGACGAGCTGCAGACGACCATGCAGCTGCAGACTACACCCGTTGCCGCTCTCTGCAGGAGCAAGTGCAACAATGTGGCCAAAGAAGAGCCCGAAATTTCGCTAAATCTCCCACCGCCGGGGGTTTGTTTGTCCTTTCGGGGAAAATGTCCCCGTTTCCCCCGAGGAGGCGCGGGGGGATGACGCCCACTCGCTAATCCGTGACGTCGTGGTCATGTGATCCGCAATCCCCCTGTGTTTCCCGCCAATTTCTCCCTCGTGTGAAAACCCCTTTACGAACACGCAGTGGGTGCATCGCAACTTCGAAAGAGTATTACGCGTGTAATTGCTGCTGGTTTAAAGCATGCCACCCATTACAAAGGGCATACATATTAGTGCGTGCATTCTACACGTAGTGCGTACACTGCTGTCATAAAGTGCAGTTGAAGAGGGCAGAAACCTTTACCTTTGCTATAGGTATGTCGAGTGTGTGTGTGTGTGTGTGTGTGTGTGTGTGTGTGTGTGTGTGTGTGTGTGTGTGTGTGTGTGTGTGCGTGCGTGCGTGTGTGTGTGTGTGTGTGTGTGTGTGTGTGTGTGTGCGTGTGTGAGACCGGGCGACTGAACATAATAACAAGCGAAACAGAGCACGATGAGGATAGGGCCGGATATCGCTATCGCGTTCAACTCCTGAAAGCGAAGCTTATAGGTGCCCCATTTTTTTGCCAGAGTTTAGGACTATACTTCTATGGAGATAGAGAAAGTTAGACAAAGAAAATAGGAAGTGCTTTCTTCAAAATCATAGTGATTAGCAAGCGCATGTTGTTTCACATGCTGCTCTGTAGGGGATGGGAGTGAGGTGTAAAAAAAATTGCAGAAAAATGTGGCCAGAAAGGCTAGTAATGCGCAAAAAAAAAAAGGAAAAAGCGTTTTGACGCTCCGTTTCTTCAGTGTGGTCGTGCTTAAAGAAAACGTAGGCGTGAGTTGGGTGTAGGTGAAAGATACCCACCTGTGTTCCACAAGCTGACGAGGAGGGTTGGTGCTCACCAATTGATAGAAGGGTCGTGGTCAAACGGAACGTCGGAGAAAATAATGAAAGCAAAAAAAAAGGTGTAAAAAGCTACGTTGCCCTCTACCTGTCTAATATTGCGGCTAAACATTCCGCCATGATGGAGCGATTCCATTAATATTTCGAATTTATTCGTATAAGTGAAAATGGCTGTAATATACTGACCTTGGCAGCGCAACGGCTTTGGCCAAGTGATATTGAAAGAATGGACACGGGTTCAGTTTCTGTCGCGCCGGCCGCATTCTGAGGGGGTTGGAATGCGAAAAAGCGCTTATTTGTACGTTATAGAAGCCTAGGTGGGCGGAGCTGAACTGTCCACTCTGGCGTTCCTCACAACTCACTGTGTACTTTTAGGGCGTTGAACCCACACAGTTTTAACGTGACTGCCGTTTTAGAAGTTCGTAGAAAACGTAGTCAAATAAAGCAAAGATATCGCGATAAGGCATTAATGCGTACTGACAGCTTCCTGCCTTTGTTTAAACTGTTAGTGAGAACGCTGTAGCGTTTTTTTGTTTTTGTTTAAAGCAATATGAGAGGCGGCAAGAACCGATTTTATCTTTCATTTATGGCCGATGAGCATTGATTAACATCCACAGAGAAGGATATGGTATCGGTAAAAAGAGAAGAAAGCAAAGCATTCGTATACATCGATTTTGAGTCATAATGCTTCAGAAGGGCTACGCCGTATTGTATAATACAGGATGGAAGAGAAACTAAATTCACGTTCATTCCAATCAATCAATCAACCAATCAATCAATCAATCAATCAATCAATCAATCAATCAATCAATCAATCAATCACGCCGACACCGGAATTTCTACAAAACGAGCTCCTTAACACTATCGCATTAAAACAGCATGCTGGATCACAAGGCGACTGTGAACAATGGGAACAGCCTACCACGCGTTGTCGGTGAAGATTAGGTTGCAGCTGCTTCGCACTTCACACGAGGGCTTCGAATGACGTCAAACGTCTCTTCCTTCTCCCCGCGCACGTTTCCCGCTTTCATATATAAAAGGGAGACCCGTCTAGCAACATATTCAGTTAATTCTAAGAATGCCATGCGCAGACCACGGAATTAGACACCAGAAGAACAGCGTGAATACTAGGCTCAAGGAAAGGAACAAGTTCGTCTTGCTGAAAATGGTCGCGGAACCAATCACGGTCTACCACAGCGACAACAAAGCGATTATCACTAGTGTTACAGTCGAACCCCTCAATAACGAAAGCCCTCAAGAACGAAATTCTCGCGGCAACGAAGAAATCTGGCGTCCCCGGCGAACATCCATAGAACTCCATGCATTTGCACCCCTGTCGTCAGAGAAGAGATATTAAAAGCGCTCCCAAAATAACGAAAGTTTCAGGTAGTGATGTGCAACATTTTTTTTTCAACCCATGAGCTAGTTGGGAACCCAGAAGTTTGGAAACTACACCACCGCTCACGCGAAAAGTCGAGTACATACGTTTCCGCCAACAAGCATCGGATGATGATGATGATATGTGGTGTTTATTGGCGCAAGGGCCAAGAGATGGCCAAAGAGCGCCAGTTCATGGGACAAAGGATGAGAACAATGGTTGCGCTAAGTAGCTGTATAAGGGCTTTAAAATTCCTCGCGCTAAAGGCGGGTAAAACATATATATATATATACATTAAAATCATGAGAGTGACGTGAAATATGTGTAGTGGAATGAATGACAAGTGGTCGCAAGAATAAAACTGAAGATATGACATCAGCACGAATGCCTCGTCAATGCCCTTGAGCCCAAGGGCCGCGAGGCAAGTGCTATCTTTAATGTATTCCCCGCAGCAGCGACCTCCGCTTAGAGGCCGTGCTACGGTTCACCTTGATATATGACATGAAAACTCTGTACATCGTTTAAAAAAGCAGACAGTGACTGATATGTAAAAAGCGGGTCCCTACCGATGAACATTGAAGGATGAAGTGGAAATTGCTGTCGGTAGGGTAATGAAAAGTGTTTTTTTCTTATAGCATCGAGTTCCTTGCACTGGATGAGGACGTGAAGGACAGTGAGTGGCTGCCCACATCTATCACACAAAGGTGGTTCGCCACCGGACAGAAGGTGTGTGTGTGTACTGTATGTGTGACCGATCCTAAGTCTGCAGAGTGTAACTTCTGTGTGGCGTGATTTTGATATTGGCGGCCAATTACCTAGATGCGGTTTGACAACGTGTAGCTTATTTCGTGTATGCATATCCCATGTGGTCTGCCAAAAGGCTCTGAGCTTTCTTTTCAGGAAGTGTTTTAAGTCTAGTGGGGGAATACCTAAGGATCTATTGTGACTGTTTTCGTGGGCGGATGCTGCTAGCTGGTCCGCCAACACGTTGCCTTGAATCTCGCGGTGCCCTGGCACCCAGCACACTACGACATGTTGTTCGAGTGCGTAGATCGTGCTTAAGCGAGAATACAGCGAGACAAAGACGGGGTTTCTGTGTCTTTTCAGAGTTTTTAAAGCTTTTACCACGCTTAGAGAATCTGTGTAAATCACTGCCTTTTGTAGTTTTAATTGTTGAATGTGTTTAACGGCCGCAAGTATCGCGTAAGCTTCTGCCGTGAAGATACTTGATTCAGGGTGTAGAATACCGGAATCCGTAAAGGATGGCCCAACGGCTGCGTAAGACACAGAAGTATTGGACTTTGAGGCGTCTGTAAAGAATTCTGCACAAGTGTATTTGTGTTGTAGTTCAAGGAAGTATGTACGGATATGTGCAATAGGCGCGTGTTTCGTTACTTCCATGAAAGAAAGATCGCAGTCGATAAGCTGCCACCGCCACGGCGGTAGTTGTGCAGCGGGAGCCAATAGACAGTGTTCGGAAAGTGGCACACCCGTTTCCTCAGCTAAGCCCCTCACACGAAGTGAGTAGGGCTGTCGCACCGAAGGACGGTGGTCGAAAAGGGCAGAACTAGATATATCATTAATTGTGGGGTGTGAGGGGTGTTCGTTGTCTGCGTTCACTTTGAGATAGTATAGAAACGACATGTAAGATCGCTGCAGGTGGAGCGCCCACTCGTTCGATTCGACGTAGAGGCTTTCCACGGGGCTGGTGCGAAAAGCACCCGTAGAAATACGAATGCCCGAGTGGTGGACAGGGTCAAGCATCTTCAACGCGCTTGGTGTCGCAGACTGATAAATTATCGCCCCATAATCTAGACGCGTGCGTATGAGGCTTTTATAGAGATTCAACAGGCACTTCTTGTCACTACCCCACGTAGTGCGTGACAATACCTTTAGAATGTTCATGGTTTTTATGCACTTGTTCTTTATATACTTTATGTGTGATATGAAGGTAAGTTTCGCGTCTAGAATTACGCCGAGGAATTTATACTCCGTTTTCACAGGTAGCCGCTGACCATGCAGATCAATGTCTGGATCGGGATGTAGGCCTCTCTTTCTTGAGAATAATACGCAAGTACTTTTTTGCGGGTTAAGGCTGAACCCGTTCTCGTCTGCCCATTTGGTTACCTTGTTTAAACCAAGTTGCACCTGCCGCTCGCACATTGAAAGGTTGCAAGATTTATAACCGATCTGCACGTCGTCGACATATGTGCAATAAAACATATTCCGTGGAATACACAGACGTAGGGAATTCATTTTTATAATAAAAAGTGTGCAACTCAGGACACCACCTTGCGGCACTCCAGTTTCCTGGACAAATGTTCGGGACAAGACATTACCCACTCGAACACGGAACGTGCGATTGGACAAATAGCTTTCGATTATGGTCAGCATCTTTCCTCGGACACCTAAGTGGGATAGGTCTCTTAATATTCCAAATCGCCATGTGGTGTCGTAGGCCTTTTCCATATCGAGGAACACCGAAAGGAAGAATTGCTTGTGAACAAAAGCGTCGCGAATTTGTGCCTCGATACGGATAAGGTGGTCAGAGGTAGATCTACCCTCTCGAAAACCGCACTGGTATGGGTCAAGTGATTTGCTGGCTTCGAGGAAATGTAGGAGCCGCCGATTTATCATTTTTTCAAAAACCTTGCACAGACAACTTGTTAGGGCTATTGGCCTGTAACTGGAAACTAAGGATGGGTCCTTACCCTGCTTCAGAATCGGAATTATGATGGCTTCTTTCCAGGCCGAGGGGATCTCGCCGGAAAACCAAACAGCATTGTACAGGGAAAGGAGGGTTTTTTGGGTTTCAGAAGGCAGGTGTTTCAACATTTCATATACAACACGGTCGGAACCTGGGGCGGATTTATTGCATGAGTTCAGCGATGCCTGTAGCTCAGCTAAGCCGAAAGGTTCATTGTATGCTTCCTCGTGTTTTGTGGATTTGCGCTCTAGTTTCTGTTGTTCGATTTTTGCTTTGTGTCGTTGGAAAGCTTCCGTGTAGTGTGACGAGCTCGATACCTGTTCGAAGTGTGCACCTAGGAAGTTCGCCTGGTCTTCCAAGCTGTCACCTTGTGTGTTTACTAGGGGAAGTGAATGCGCTTGTCGGCCTGCTACCCTACTAACCATGTTCCAGACTTTAGCCTCCTGTGTGTATGAGTTAATTCCCGATAAAAATTTCTGCCAACTTTGTCTTCTTGCCTGTCGGCGAGTTCTCCTGCCTTGTGACTTTATGTTTTTAAAGCTGTCCAGATTCTCGGCTGTCGGCGAGTCCCGAAGCAGCCTCCATGCTTTATTTTGTTTTTTGCGCGCGTTTCGACACTCAGTGTTCCACCATGGCACACGTCGTTTGCCGGGCAGTCCAGCTGTTTGTGGGATACACTTCATTGCGGCATCAATCAAAAAAACTGTAAAGTAGTCTACAGCTTCATCTATGCTCAAAGCATGCATGTTGGTCCAACTTAAGAGAGCCATTTTACGAAACTGTTCCCAATCGGCTTTGTCAATTTGCCATTTGGGAACCTGTGGAGGACATCCATTAACTATTGGGGTGCTCAGAACTATAGGAAAATGGTCACTTCCATAGGGATCATTAATGACTTTCCATGTTAGAAGGGGCAGAAGTGATGGAGATGTGATGCTGAGGTCTATGGACGAGTAGGTATTGTTCGCAAGGCTATAGTATGTTGGCTCTTTTTTATTCAAGAGACACGTGCCAGAAGAGAAAAGGAACTGTTCAATTAGACGACCTCGCGCATCGCAGCGGGAGTCACCCCATAGACAGCTATGCGCATTAAAGTCCCCAAGTACAAGGTAAGGTTCAGGGAGCTCATCTATTAAAGACTGAAATTCATGTTTTTGCAGCTGGTAATGTGGAGGTATATAGAGAGAGCAAATGGTGACGAGTTTGTTCAAAAGAACCGCTCGAACAGCCACTGCCTCAAGGGAAGTTCGAAGAGGTAAATGTGTGCATGCTACTCCTTGATTAACTATAACCGCTACACCCCCGGATGGCACGATGGCATCATCCCGGTCCTTCCGGAAAATAATGTAGCTGCGTAGAAAGTTCGTGTGTTTGGATTTTAAGTGTGTTTCTTGTACACACAGCACCTTTGGTGTATGTTTGTGTAAGAGTTCTTGGACATCGTCGAGATTTCTAAGCAGTCCTCTCACGTTCCATTGTATAATTTGTGCTTCCATATTGGATGTCAGGTAGTGCTGTGTGTACGAGAAGGAAGTGGGTGTTGTTTAGGTCGAAATTTAGAGCTCAGGCAGCAGGGCCGTCGTCGGGCCCCATTATCGGCTTTTTGGTTTTCTTAGCGCGCTCCAGGGAGCTACGCCGCTCTTTCGGTACCAGAGGCACCGGAGTTGTGTCCATTGCCTCGTTTGAGGCACTGGACGCCCGCGTATGCGAGCTACTGGCTTGTTTGTCCGACCTCGCCTGGCGAGGCGTGGTCGTGAGACCCGACGACCCTGGAGTCGCCGGGATCTCTGGCTTGGCAGGTGGGGACTTCGCCTGGTGTGACGAAGTCTTGGACGCCACCGAGCCGGAGGGCGATGTGCTCTCCTTGGCCTCTACGGTGCCGGAGCTTGTAGTGGCCGCCGGTGTGGTCAGATTCAGAGTAGGCGGGGCAGCCTTCGCTGCTCCCACCATGGGGGCGGGTGGCGTTTGCCTCGGCACGCTGCGAGTGGTCCGGGCAAACGCGATAGGCCGTTGTGGTGCTGCCCCCCGTCGCACCACTTCGGCAAAAGATGTTCTTGCTGGAAATGACGATGAAACTCGCTGTCGTGCTTCTCGGAACGTTATGTTTTCTTTTACTTTTATCGTGAGTATTTCTTTCTCCTTCTTCCAGGCCGGGCAGGCCCTGGAGTACGCAGGGTGATCACCTTCACAGTTCGCGCAGTGAGTCCCATCACCAGCGCAGTCATCAACAGAATGACCCGTCGTTCCGCATTTTGCACAGGTCAGCTGCCCTCGGCAGCTTTGAGACGCGTGACCAAATCTTTGACATTTAAAGCATCGCCGCGGGTTTGGTATGAAAGGTCGTACAGCAAGCTTGACGTAGCCGGTTTCAATGTTTTCGGGTAGTGTGCTGGAGGCAAAAGTAAGTATCAAATGCTTGGTCAGTATTTCGGTGTTGTCGCGCCTTATCTTGATCCTTTGGACATGAGTGACATTTGAATCTTTCCATCCATCTAGTAGTTCTTCCTCGCTGAGGCCAATGAGGTCCTCATCGGACACTACACCTTTGACAGTGTTCATGGTCCTGTGCGCGCTCACAGAGACGGGGATGTTTCCAAACGCGACTAGATGTGACAAATTAATGTACTGTTCCTTGTCTTTTAATTCGAGGAGTAGGTCCCCGCTTGCCATCCTTGTGGCCTTATATCCCGTTCCTATGGTGTCTTTCAAGCACTTAGCAACAAGAAAAGGTGAAATGGCTCTAGCTTTTTCAGATGTTTGTTCACAGTGAACCACGTGGTATTTCGGAAAATTGTCATTGTTTTTGGGCCAGAAGAATTGGGATGCATCGGTGCGTACCCTTTTTGGGGCACGATCGGTGGAAGAGGGGTTCGAGGGTCCCATGGAAAAAGTCGCTTGTTCGGCAACGGCGCCTACCACCCACCACGGAGCCCAACAGGGGGACGTGGCAGAACATACGAAAAGTCTGCGCAACGCCAGCAGTACGCCGTCACTATAACCTAATATGGTCTACCCAAGGTTGGGAGCCACACACGGTTAACCCTTGCCGCCAGGAAAAATCGGAAGTAACGAGAAGGGAGAAGTAGACAGGAAAGTTTAAAAGTGAGAGAGAAAGACGAAGATGAGGCGAGAGAGAGAGAGACAGGAAAAGGCGACTGCCGGTTTCCCCTGGGTGGGTCAGCCCAGGGGTGCCGTCTACGTGAAGCCGGGGCCAAAGGGGTGTGTTACCTCTGCCGGGGGGCCTTAAAGGTCCAATCACCCAGCGTCGGCTCAACCCCCAGGATCCCCTTTTCCCCGGACACGGCAAAGCCACGCACGGCTAGGCGTGGGAGGGGTCGAAACCCCCCGTTAGCTCGGGTCCGTGGTGTCGCTACACACCAAACGCCTACTTGCGCAGACGCCCCTGCGGGGAAACAACAAGCATCGGTGCGACCATTGCTGTTTACATTCGGTCGGATGATTATGACGATAACAACGAGACTTATGAGGACGATGTTGACAGATACAAGTTCAACAAGGCGCTGTTGAACAGCACGACTTTTTGTGTGCTGACGCGGATCTGATTCTGCACGAAGAGTTCAGCGACGACGCTATCATCGAAAGTGTGCGCCAAGAATGTGAGAGTGACGACGAGAGTGAGGAAAGCAAGAGAACGCAAGAACGGCAAGAAAGTTCGCGCGAAGTTGTTCATGACGTCATTCGCGCTTTCCTTGGAGTCCACGACGACGACGAAGCTATGCAAAGCTTATTAAGCTGCGAGGTTCGAACCGTCAAGCTCCTTCGAATCAACGTGATAGAGAGCAAGATCGGCGACTTCTTTAAGTAAATTTTGGTTGCGCGAAGAAATCAGTGTGTATATTTTTCTCCTCTCGCGACAACGAAGTTCTCACTAGAGCGAACACAAATCGCTTACCCGGTGATTTCGTTATTGAGGAGTTCGATTATGCTATAAAATGATAATGAAATATAACCCCATTAGCATGTGTGGTGTTTGATACAGCTTCGCTGGACATTCACGTTCGCGGGGCGGGATGGCGGCCGATGTTTTTCATTGAGCGTTAACTATTCCCATTCACATTAAAGTGTTTGCATTTACGCGCTGCTAGGGACGCTGCCGCCTTACACAATGCCTGTGCGGTCACATGGTGCTGCGAGCAATCTGTCACGCTGCCCCAACCCGTGGCGGCGAAGGTAGGCCATCTCTGCTTAAACCTCCTGTATATGGACATGAATACTTTATCGCCTAGGGTTTGAGACCTCGCTGATATTCGGCTAGATTATTGACGAGTTCTTAGGCGACTGAACGCGATTTTCTGAGCGTTTGGCTAGAGCTATGCTCCCCATAGCAATACATAGGGCTCCATAGGAAACACATAGGAGCGCATAGGAAACATACGGAAGAAGAAACATTTTTCGAGGGGCTCGTTTCTTTGTTACCCACAGCCAAAATCGTCAGAAAGAAAATTAGGCCAAGGAAAGCACCGGGAACAATAACTGTTCTCTTTAACTGTAGCGTAGCCATTATGACGTAAATTTAAATGAATTAGAGTGGACGAAAAAAAACCATTCCTTCGGGGGGACCCGAACCCACAACCTTCATGTTACGTGTCCGATGTACTACCAAATGAGCTACAATGGAAGGCGCTTCCGGGCCCACTTCGTTAGGTATGTCTGTGCGAGTAAACCCCGGGAGTGTTAGCCAACGCCACTTGTAGCCAAAGCGGCAAGTGCGGAACACTATTTTTGCCAAAGGGCGTCACGTGGCACACGAACTTCGCACGAGGTGGCAGCCGGGTGTCTGCAGATAAGAACTTCCTCTTTAGTTCATTTCGATGTGCATTATAATCACTACACTTATACACTTATAGTTTAACACAACAGTTGGGGTCCCCTATGCTTTCCTTGCCGCAGTTGTCTGTGGGATTCATTTGGTTATCGTAAATATAGTGGCATAAGAGTCATACCAGGGACCACCCATGTATACAGGGACTCGAACTTATGGCCTCCTGCGTAAGAGCACGTACGCATACGTGTGACTTTGAAACTCCGGGAGGGGGTTCATGCATGATAATTTTTTTTTTTACAGCGAAAGCTGTTATGAGATCATTTCAACGGCCGTTTTTGGAGCCGTAGTTGTCCGCCGCCGCCGCCACCGCCGCCGCCGGTGTCCGTAACCGCTATCGCACGAAATAAGAAAAAATTTCCAGGATGTAACGAGTTTCGAGCCTGGGCCCTCTGCGTGGGAGCCCAGTGTTCTACCTCAGGGCTATGTCGCTTTTTTTTTCTTTATTCAGGGCCGTGCCGGTACTTGAAACAGCGTTGCAAAAAGACCCTATACAGACTCATGTCGGGAAGGAACCACATTCACATATGTAGTGTAGTGTGGTAGAAGAGTAAAATAACAACTAGGCGTCACACAAACGCGAATTCTGTAACCGGGCGTCACACTATGTGAATTTCCCAACGAGTGGGTTGTTGAATGCTTCCCACCCATTACAAAGGCCTCTGCGATAATTCTTCATCGTCACCAGCCACAGCATCAACAAAGTGCACATAATGCTTTACAGGTGTTAGCGAGTACCACGGTTCTCCGCAGAATGACGGAAAATTGCATAGTGGCTGCTTCCCTACTTCACAAAAATTATGATGATTCATAGCGTAGCGGGTTCCTCACAAGTGCACTTCTATTGGTTGCCAAGGAAGCCCATAAGGCTCCCATGATCCATTTCCTCAGGCTCTCAATAAAGTTTATTCCCTCTCTCTCTCTCCATTTCTCCGGTTAACGTTTATTATAAAGCGTGGTGGGACAGTTAAATAACGACCGGGCGTCACAAAATATGAATTACGTAACTAGTGGGTTGTTTAAAGCTTCCAAACCATTACGAAAGGCTCAGCCATAATTCTTCATCGTCATAAACCGTCGCATCAACAAAATGCACATAATGTCTTACAGATGGTACCTCGCTTCTCCGCAGAATAACGAATAATGTCATGGTGGGTGCTTCCCAACTTCCGGGCTCTAGAAATAACGGGCTTAGAAATGCCGCTCTTTCAGCTTTCGCTGGAACATGAAGGGTTCATACATCAAAGGTTCTCGAGGCAGTCGAGTTAACAGTAAACAATTTTTCCGGTAACTTAAGACAAAGAAATATTTCTAGTTAGCGTTCCTACGAAACTTCAGCGGCGTCGTATGCCTTTTAGCCCAATAAAATAAAACGTCTAAATCAAAAGCATACATGTGGATTTATGTTGATACAGAATTGCTCAAAAAGCATGGTTATTTCTCGTCACAGGAATCAGTACACCACGAAAGTGACACCTGTCTTCGCAGACGTAGTGGAATGTTTATTAGATCTTATGGCGGAGTTCAGTCCGGTGGTGGTGGTGGTGATGGTGGTGTGTGGCGCGACCACCCTTACTGCGCATGCACTAACCCTCTCCCTACACCTACAAAGTTGACTTCAGCACGCACATAATAATAATACTTCGACATGCACTCTTTCCAAGCGTCCTCATTTGGGGAGAGAAATTCCAAGGTGTGCGCTCCCTAGTAGTCGGTGTCAGTGCACTCGAAGCTGTAGGCGGCGGAGAAACACCGTTAGTCCATTTGGAAGCGGTCATACGCTGGCGCGAAAGGTGATGGGTTCGACTCCCATTTACGGAACTTTTTTTTTCTTCTACTTTTTTATTTTCCATCTGATCATGTGCATTTTGCTGACGTATTTCCGTCAGGGAAATACGTCATGAAAAATACTGTAGGAAAATATGTTCAGTATGTTCAAGAACGTCATGAAAGTCTTGTTGGATCCCGTGATCAAACACTTCGTGTTAAAAAGCACGGTTGAACGACTACCAAGTCGAAGGGTAACCGACTCCCTCTATTGCCACGCCTACTCTTTCTTCCATGCATAACCACGGCCGTTTTGAAGAGCGCTTATGGTGTTCCCACACGTGCGTCAATCAGCTACTGTGCCCTGGGGTGCGTTCTCTTCATCTCCTCTGCCTACTACGCTGATACATGCGATTTTCAATGAGTCCAAGTTGACAACCAGTCCTTTGACAATGCTTAGGAGTGTATTTAGGTATACGCGACTTCGTAGAAGATTCTCCACACAAAAACCTTCTCGTTAGCCTTTTACAGCGACACATTTACCCTGCTCAAGGAGATTTAAAACCAATTAAAACCTCCTTGATCCAGCTATCTGCGCGAGATGAGACTTCTAGTGTGAATTTTTTAAGAATTAAATGTTTACCACCACCACCACTAGTAGCGCCTGTTCAGGGGAGTAGCCAGAAATTTTTTTCAAGGCAGGGGGGTCGCGTGTGTGTTCGTATGTGTGCGTGCATATATACACATGCAAACTTGAAAATTTTCTAGGTGGAAGGATGAACTCCCGAACCCCCTCCCCCCTGGCTGAGGCATTTTTTTTATTTATATATGAAAAAAAGCACCGGAAGGTAGGCTACGTTAGAGCCGGCTATCTAATCAACATAATAGTAGTATTGAGGAAACACACGATGCGCCAATGCTACCTGTTGCAGTATCCAAGCACCGGGAAACGTTTCCTCGTCGTCTCGACACTGGGTAAGGTTGCGTCAAGGGCAGTCCGCAAACCAAAACACGAGGCTTTCCGTGGCTAACGATATGCAAGAAATGGGATGGCAGAACCAATATACGAGATGCGTTCTATTGTTCCCCTTCTGGGCCGTAATAAAAGGGACCTTCGAGTATCGCTTGGCAGGCGTCCTTTATACCGTCGACTACGTCTGCCCGGAGAGTCAGGCGGTTTTTCGTTGCTCGTTTCTTCAGCGAAAGGCGCCTCCATAGCAGCGATCGAAATACCTCGTTCCGCAGTTCTGCAATCCGATAAGTGCGTCGTCAAATTCCCGCTCGTTGAACTGCAATGCAGGTGCGCACACCCGTTCCGCACGGGTAGGCAGCCATAGTCTGGCTCTCGAAAAGGACTGAGGCGAACGTGCGTCATTACGAAGGCTAAGCATCGAGAAGGAAAAAAAAAAAAAAAAGAGACGAGCGTCGCAGGAAACTGGTTTGGTGTATACAGTACTGTATGCAGTACACTTACAAACCGCAGCTTGAGAAATGAACAATTTAGAAACTCAGTAATGCGCAATTAGCTTTTTTTTGCGTTAATGTATGTGTGGACGGGTGTCGAATAGAGAAAGGGTTTGGACAACGCATCTACCAGCAGTATAGCAAGTCTTGATGCCTCCGTGTTGAAAGGCACGTCGAACTCCACCTACATTTTCGTTGTACTCCTTGCCCATGGCACCCTGAGGGTAAGCACGGTACCTTGATCCACAATACCAGGGCTTATTTGTCAGTAACCTACTTCTAAACTCACGTACTCGCAGTGACCTCATGACGGAGCTCGCGTATACCGCGTGACGTTTGTGGTCGAAAGGACAGTCCCTTTCCCAGGGCTTTGAGCGGCGTCGAATTTCTGCGGATTCGACGCAAGTTCGCGTGCATGCGCGAGCCGCCGGAAAACGTCGAGAGAAACCGCTGATGCCCCAAAGAAGACAGAGAACAAGCGATCACCGATGTCGCAGAAGATGACGCAGCGTTTCTAAATTAAAGTGAGGTCTTCTACCACTCAATTATCGGCCCGTCTACTATTGCGGGTACGTTGCATTTTCAAGGCATCTGATAATATTAATAATAATAATAATAATAATAATAATAATAATAATAATAATAATAATAATAATAATAATAATAATAATAATAATAATAATAATAATAATAATAATAATAATACTTTATTGTACACATCCATAAAAAGTACAAAGAAACGGGCCTGTCGAAGTCTCCGAAGACTTGTGTGACTAGGCCCGGCAGAGCCGGATAAAGCGATGTGGTTACGCGGTCACAAAATAACTTTTTTTTTTTGTTTTTGCCAACGAACAGACGGATAATAGACTCCAGTGCTTGTTTACTGACAGTAAATAAAAATGGAACAAAGAGGGGACAAGAGCATATATAGCATAGATGTAAACCATTCCTAATGTAATTTCACAGCTCAGAGAATACTTTCTTCAACTGCTTTTTTGATGTAGCCGAAAAAAAACTCTTGCAGTAGTTCATTGAAGATTTTAGGGATATATACATTTCTGGCACGCTTTTCAATATCTGGAAGAAGCCCTCGGTACAATAAAACGCTTTTTTTCTCTCAGTGGTCGACGCGCAACATACGGAACTTTGAAATCATCACGCCAGTTGTATCTCAAAATAACCGTTCTGGTAAATAAATCCTAGAACATACAAAGCCCTAAATCATGAAAAATAGTATTGGCATCTAACGTACTGCCGTAAACAACACTTTTTAGGATATTACGAAGTAAACTGACTATACGTGTTTTCCAGCGCTCTGGACAAAATGCAAAAATTGTAATACCATATCTCAGAACACTATATGATAGCGCATGACCTATCATTTTCTTCAATGGCAGAGGCACCAAGCTCTTTATGTTAAAAAGCAGACATGCAACACTTCTCAATTTGGTACATATAAATGCCAGTGATGTTGCCAAGACATACCATTGTGAAAATGACACCCCAGTATCTAAATGTCTCAACATTTTCCACTGCAGTACATTGCATGGAATGCAGTGTTCAGCATGCAGAAAAAATAGGCATATCTATTTTATGTATTTTAGAGGGCTTCGAAAGCAGATGAGTTTGGTTTTCTTTTCGTGAACAATTAAGCAGTTTTCTTCAAAACCATAGCATTGCCTTATGAATAGCACTCTGGAGAGCATGAATATCTCCTTCATAACGTATGTGACGTGTTAATAGCACCGTATCATCTGCATAATAATAATAATAATAATAATAATAATAATAATAATAATAATAATAATAATAATAATAATAATAATAAAACGCCAGGCCTGCGCGGAAAGCGCAGCACAGTCACAGCGAAAGCTGGAAGAGCGGCATTTCTAGAGCCCGTTATAAACTCTCCTGTGGCTACTAATACAGGTACATTAGCAACGTACCCACTACGCCACAAAGCGTAATTTTTGGGAAGTTGGGAAGCACCCAGCACGACATTATTCGTTGTTCTGCGGAGAAGCGAGGTACCATATGTAAGCGATTATGTGCAGTTTGTTAATGCGACAGTTGATGACGATGAATAATTTTGGTTGCGCCCTTTGTAATGGGTTGGAAGCTTTAAACGACCCACTAGTTACGTAATGCATATTGTGTGACGCCCGGTCGTTATTTAACTGTCCCACCACGCTTTATAACATACGTTAACCCGAGAAACGTAGAGCGAGAGAGAGAGAGAGAGAATTGACTTTATTGAGACCCTGAGGCAATGGATCATGGGAGCCTTATGGGCTTCCTTGGCAACCAACAGAAGTGCACTTGCGAGGAACCCACTACGCTATAAATCATTGTAATTTTTGAGAAGTAGGGCAGTAGGCACTGTGCCATTTTTCGTCATTCTACAGACAGCCATGGTACCTGCTAAACGCATGTAAGGCATTATGCGCACGTTGTTGATGCTGTGCGTGATGACGATGAAGAATTATGGCAGAGCTCTTTGTAATGGGTTGGAAGCATTCAACAACCTACTCGTTGCGCAATTCGCATTGTGTGACGCCTGGTTACAGAATTCGCGTTGTGCGACGCTTGGTGCTTATTCTACTCTTTTACCACGCTATATTGCATATGCTAACGTGGTTCGTTCCCGACATGAAGCCTGTATAGGACCTTTTTGCAAAGCAGTTTCAAGCACCGGCATGGCTCAGAGGTTGAATACTGGGCTCCCACGCAGAGGGCCCAGGTTCGAACCTCGTTCCATCCTGGAATTTTTTCTTATTTAGTTTCTTTTCTTATTTCGAGCGATACTGGTTACGGACACCGGCGGCGGCGGCGGACAACTACGGCACCAAAAACGGCCGGTGAAATGATCTCATAACAGCTTTCGCTGTAATAATAATAATAATAATAATAATCAATCAATCATTTATTTAACGTGCCCAGGAACAACCGTGAGGTCTTTGTGCAGGCGCACGCAAAAAAAAAATCAATAAAAATAAACAATACAATACAGACAGTTTTCAGAAATAAAAAGAGCAAAAACACGTAGACAAAGAGAAATGAACACAAAAGGGGAGGAGTAAAATAAGACAATATAAGAAATATTGAAGGGGAATAAAAAATTAGATTGCACATATACAACTATGCGGAAAGACGGAGAAGGGAAGACTTTGTACATTGTGCCATACTATGTCAAAACACTGCAGAGCTCGGATAAAAACAATGATTGTGGACTATGAAAAACGTCAAGATCAAGAAAATTAATATTATAAAGACTTTGTAATCTGTGAACGGTAGAGTGTTGGAAGAAGCAGGCGGGTACATGAAACGGTCTGTTCTCTCTGGTTAACTTACGCGGAATTCGAAAATTAACACAATTGAGAAGTACAGGGCAGGATATGATACCGTGGACTAGCTTGTAGAGAAATAAGAGATCAGAACGATTTTGTCGGCAGTGAAGTGATGGCAGTGATAATGACTCAGCAGTATTTGAACGAGATCCAGAGTCATTTTTAGCAAAGCGATGGTTATATATGCTGAGGAATTTTTTTCTGGACTCGTTCAGTGGTGTACCGCTGGATTGAGCAATGCCATTCCATATCACGGACGCATACTCAAGTTGCGGAAGACATATTGCCGTGTACAATTTGTGTAGGGCCATGGGAGACCTGAATTCTCGAGATATTCCACAAACACATCCGAGAGAACGAAGGCCCCGCATAGCAGCACGCTTAACGTGAGAAGAAAAGTTAACGCGCTGTCAACAACAACATCAAGATCACTGATTTCATAAACCTTGCATAACGGCACAGAATTGACAAAGTATTGAAATGACACGCTAGATGTTTTGCGAGTGATAGACATGAATTGTTCTATTTGAGGTATTTAGAGAAAGGTTATGCCGTTGCACATTCGGAAAAAGACACAATCTGACTGCACAAGGCGACAGTCGTTAACTGAATGAATTTCCTTAAATATCTTGGATGTCATCGGCATACAAGAGGAAAGAGAATTACGAATGGCAAAAGTAAACACATTAACGTAAATTAAAAATAGGA